>NC_091154.1:8876257-8878757 GCF_040958095.1 Procambarus clarkii
ATTCACGAAGCAGTTACGCAAGCACTTACGAACCTGGAGCCAAAATTCACGAAGCAGTTACGCAAGTACTTACGAACCTGGGGCCAGATTGACGAAGCAGTTACGCAAGCACTTAAGAACCTGGGGTCAGATTGACGAAGCAGTTACGCAAGCACTTACGAACCTGGGGGCCAGATTCACGAAGCAGTAACGCAAGCACTTACGCACCAGGGGCCAGATTCACGAAGCAGTTACGCAAGCACTTACAAACCAGAGGCCAGATTCACGAAGCAGTTACGCAAGCACTTACGAACCTGGGGGCAGATTCCCGAAGCAGCTACGCAAGCTCTTACAAACCTGGGGGCAGATTCACGAAGCAGTTACGCAAGCACTTACGAACCTGGGGCCAGATTCACGAAGCAGTTGCGCAACCACTTACGAACCTGGGGCTAGATTCACGAAGCAGTTACGCAAGCACTTACGAACCTGGGGCTAGATTCACGAAGCAGTTACGCAAGCACTTACGAACCTGGGGCTAGATTCACGAAGCAGTTACGCAAGCACTTACGCATCAGTGGCCAGATTCACGAAGCAGTTACACAAGCACTTACGAACCTGGGGCCAGATTCACGAAGCAGTTACGCAAGCACTTACGAACCTGGGGCCAGATTCACGAAGCAGTTACGCAAGCACTTACGAACCTGGGGCTAGATTCACGAAGCAGTTATGCAAGCACTTACGCACCAGGGGCCAGATTCACGAGGGTTATTAGGCCTATCAGCCTCTGGAGGGTTATTAAGACCTATCAACCTCTGGAGGGTTATTAAGACCTATCAACCTCTGGAGGGTTATTAAGGCCTATCAACCTCTGGAGGGTTATTAAGGCCTATCAACCTCTGGAGGGTTATTAAGGCCTATCAACCTCTGGAGGGTTATTAAGACCTATCAACCTCTGGAGGGTTATTAAGACCTATCAACCTCTGGAGGGTTATTAAGGCCTATCAACCTCTGGAGGGTTATTAAGGCCTATCAACCTCTGGAGGGTTATTAAGGCCTATCAACCTCTGGAGGGTTATTAAGACCTATCAACCTCTGGAGGGTTATTAAGACCTATCAACCTCTGGAGGGTTATTAAGGCCTATCAACCTCTGGAGGGTTATTAAGGCCTATCAACCTCTGGAGGGTTATTAAGGCCTATCAACCTCTGGAGGGTTATTAAGGCCTATCAACCTCAGGAGGGTTATTAAGGCCTATCACCTCTGGAGGGTTATTAAGACCTATCAACCTCTGGAGGGTTATTAAGGCCTATCAACCTCTGGAGGGTTATTAAGGCCTATCAACCTCTGGAGGGTTATTAAGACCTATCAACCTCTGGAGGGTTATTAAGACCTATCAACCTCTGGAGGGTTATTAAGGCCTATCAACCTCTGGAGGGTTATTAAGGCCTATCAACCTCTGGAGGGTTATTAAGGCCTATCAACCTCTGGAGGGTTATTAAGACCTATCAACCTCTGGAGGGTTATTAAGACCTATCAACCTCTGGAGGGTTATTAAGGCCTATCAACCTCTGGAGGGTTATTAAGGCCTATCAACCTCTGGAGGGTTATTAAGGCCTATCAACCTCTGGAGGGTTATTAAGGCCTATCAACCTCAGGAGGGTTATTAAGGCCTATCACCTCTGGAGGGTTATTAAGACCTATCAACCTCTGGAGGGTTATTAAGGCCTATCAACCTCTGGAGGGTTATTAAGGCCTATCAACCTCTGGAGGGTTATTAAGGCCTATCAACCTCAGGAGGGTTATTAAGGCCTATCAACCTCTGGAGGGTTATTAAGGCCTATCAACCTCTGGAGGGTTATTAAGACCTATCAACCTCTGGAGGGTTATTAAGACCTATCAACCTCTGAAGGGTTATTGAGGCCTATCAACCTCTGGAGGGTTATTAAGACCTATCAACCTCTGGAGGGTTATTAAGGCCTATCAACCTCTCGAGGGTTATTAAGACCTATCAACCTCTGGAGGGTTATTAAGACCTATCAACCTCTGGAGGGTTATTAAGGCCTATCAACCTCTGGAGGGTTATTAAGGCCTATCAACCTCAGGAGGGTTATTAAGGCCTATCAACCTCTGGAGGGTTATTAAGACCTATCAACCTCTGGAGGGTTATTAAGACCTATCAACCTCTGGAGGGTTATTAAGACCTATCAACCTCTGGAGGGTTATTAAGACCTATCAGCCTCTGGAGGGTTATTAAGACCTATCAACCTCTCGAGGGTTATTAAGACCTATCAACCTCTGGAGGGTTATTAAGACCTATCAACCTCTGGAGGGTTATTAAGACCTATCAACCTCTGGAGGGTTATTAAGACCTATCAACCTCTGGAGGGTTATTAAGACCTATCAACCTCAGGAGGGTTATTAAGACCTATCAACCTCTGGAGGGTTATTAAGACCTATCAGCCTCTGGAGGGTTATTAAGACCTATCAACCTCTGGAGGGTTATTAAGACCTATCAACCTCTG
>NC_091154.1:8883757-8900940 GCF_040958095.1 Procambarus clarkii
ATCCCACAATCCACCACCCACACACTCACCACTCCCACAATCCACCACCACACACCCATCCCACAATCCACCACCCACACACTCACCATCCCACAATCCACCACCACACTCTCACCCATCCCACAATCCACCACCACACACTCACCACTCCCACAATCCACCACCACACACCCATCCCACAATCCACCACCACACACCCATCCCACAATCCACCACCCACACACTCACCATCCCACAATCCACCACCACACACCCATCCCACAATCCACCACCCACACACTCACCATCCCACAATCCACCACCACACACCCATCCCACAATCCACCACCTACACACTCACCATCCCACAATCCACCACCACACACCCATCCCACAATCCACCACCCACACACTCACCATCCCACAATCCACCACCACACACCCATCCCACAATCCACCACCCACACACTCACCATCCCACAATCCACCACCACACACTCACCACTCCCACAATCCACCACCACACACCCATCCCACAATCCACCACCCACACACTCACCACTCCCACAATCCACCACCCACACACTCACCACTCCCACAATCCACCATCCACACACTCACCATCCCACAATCCACCACCCACACACTCACCCATCCCACAATCCACCACCCACACACTCACCCATCCCACAATCCACCATCCACACACTCACCACTCCCACAATCCACCTGACATTATCACAGATGACGTACATGCATATCAAAGGGAAACATTCACTCTGATAAATGGTTGATTCTTTTAGAGTGCCGCTTTGCAAAATAGTTTAGTCTATGCATGAAACAACATTAATATCGGGGGATGCTTTTGCCTGCACGACATCAGTCTAAAGCTACATAGGTGCTAACATGTAGAGGGATATATAGAAATATATAGATTATTAAATATATGTATGCTAATATGTCTAAGAGGATCCTATAGAGACCTTGCTTCACTAGGTTTCTGACATCAAGGGAAGCCATATATATAGATCTTGCGTCACTAGGCTCCTGACATCAAGGGAAGCCATATATATAGATCTTGCGTCACTAGGCTCCTGACATCAAGGGAAGCCATATATATAGACCTTGCGTCACTAGGCTCCTGACATCAAGGGAAGCCATATATAGACCTTGCGTCACTAGGCTCCTGACATCAAGGGAAGCCATATATATAGACCTTGCGTCACTAGGCTCCTGACATCAAGGGGAAACCATATATAGACCTTGCGTCACTAGGCTCCTGACATCAAGGGGAAACCATATATAGACCTTGCGTCACTAGGCTCCTGACATCAAGGGGAAACCATATATAGACCTTGCGTCACTAGGCTCCTGACATCAAGGGAAGCCATATATATATAGACCTTGCGTCACTAGGCTCCTGACATCAAGGGAAGCCATATATATAGACCTTGCGTCACTAGGCTCCTGACACCAAGAGGAGCCTATAGCCAATGTTTTGCGTCACAGTTCTCTGCCATATAGATTATCGTACACCTTGCCCATAAATATAGCTAATATTGCGACATATAGAACGTCTGAGAGTATTTTAAACAAATTCCAATTCAATTAAAAAAAGATGTATCCAGCCAATTCAAATCTATTAAAAAAACTGTGAGAATCACAAAGACTTGTATACAGTGTTGATTGTATTTCATTTAAGAAACATTCGGGGGTTTTTATTCATTCACAAGATGAGGGATATGTACTCACCTAGTTGTGTTTGCGGGGGTTGAGCTCTGGCTCTTTGGTCCCGCCTCTCAACCGTCAATCAACAGGTGTACAGGTTCCTGAGCCTATTGAGCTCTATCATATCTTCACTTGAAACTGTGTATGGAGTCAGCCTCCACCACATCACCCCCTAATGCATTCCATTTGTCAACCACTCTGACACTAAAAAAGTTCTTTCTAATATCTCTGTGGCTCATTTGGGCACTCAGTTTCCACCTGTGTCCCCTTGTGCGTGTTCCCCTTGTGTTAAATAGACTGTCTTTATCTACCCTATCAATCCCCTTCAGAATCTTGAATGTGGTGATCATGTCCCCCCTAACTCTTCTGTCTTCCAGCGAAGTGAGGTTTAATTCCCGTCGTCTCTCCTCGTAGCTCATACCTTTCAGCTCGGGTACTAGTCTGGTGGCAAACCTTTGAACCTTTTCCAGTTTAGTCTTATCCTTGGCTAGATATGGACTCCATGCTGGGGCTGCATACTCCAGGATTGGCCTGACATATGTGGTATACAAAGTTCTGAATGATTCTTTACACAAGTTTCTGAATGCCGTTCGTATGTTGGCCAGCCTGGCATATGCCGCTGATGTTATCCGCTTGATATGTGCTGCAGGAGACAGGTCTGGCGTGATATCAACCCCCAAGTCTTTTTCCTTCTCTGACTCCTGAAGAATTTCCTCTCCCAGATGATACCTTGTATCTGGCCTCCTGCTCCCTACACCTATCTTCATTACATTACATTTGGTTGGGTTAAACTCTAACAACCATTTGTTCGACCATTCCTTCAGCTTGTCTAGGTCTTCTTGAAGCCTCAAACAGTCCTCTTCTGTTTTAATCCTTCTCATAATTTAGCATCGTCCGCAAACATTGAGAGAAATGAATCGATACCCTCCGGGAGATCATTTACATATATCAGAAACAAGATAGGACCGAGTACAGAGCCCTGTGGGACTCCACTGGTGACTTCACTGTATATATGACTTCAATGTATACCAGGGGCCAGGTTCACGAAGCAGTTACGCAAGCACTTACGAACCTGGGGCCAGATTCACGAAGCAGTTACGCAAGCACTTACGAACCTGGGGCCAGGTTCACGAAGCAGTTACGCAAGCACTTACGAACCTGGGGCCAGATTCACGAAGCAGTTACGCAAGCACTTACGAACCTGGGGCCAGGTTCACGAAGCAGTTACGCAAGCACTTACGAACCTGGGCCCAGATTCACGAAGCAGTTACGCAAGCACTTACGAACCTGGGGCCAGGTTCACGAAGCAGTTACGCAAGCACTTACGAACCTGGGGCCAGATTCACGAAGCAGTTACGCAAGCACTTACGAACCTGGGGCCAGGTTCACGAAGCAGTTACGCAAGCACTTACGAACCTGGGGCCAGATTCACGAAGCAGTTACGCAAGCACTTACGAACCTGGGGCCAGGTTCACGAAGCAGTTACGCAAGCACTTACGAACCTGGAGCCAGATTCACGAAGCAGTTACGTAAGCACTTTCGAACCTGGGGCCAGATTCACGAAGCAGTTACGTAAGCACTTACGAACCTGGGGCCAGATTCACGAAGCAGTTACGTAAGCACTTACGAACCTGGGGCCAGGTTCACGAAGCAGTTACGCAAGCACTTACGAACCTGGGGCCAGATTCACGAAGCAGTTACGCAAGCACTTACGAACCTGGGGCCAGGTTCACGAAGCAGTTACGCAAGCACTTACGAACCTGGGGCCAGATTCACGAAGCAGTTACGCAAGCACTTACGAACCTGGGGCCAGGTTCACGAAGCAGTTACGCAAGCACTTACGAACCTGGGGCCAGATTCACGAAGCAGTTACGCAAGCACTTACGAACCTGGGGCCAGGTTCACGAAGCAGTTACGCAAGCACTTACGAACCTGGGGCCAGATTCACGAAGCAGTTACGCAAGCACTTGCGAACCTGGGGCCAGGTTCACGAAGCAGTTACGTAAGCACTTACGAACCTGGGGCCAGGTTCACGAAGCAGTTACGCAAGCACTTACGAACCTGGGGCCAGATTCACGAAGCAGTTACGCAAGCACTTACGAACCTGGGGCCAGGTTCACGAAGCAGTTACGCAAGCACTTACGAACCTGGGGCCAGATTCACGAAGCAGTTACGCAAGCACTTACGAACCTGGGGCCAGGTTCACGAAGCAGTTACGCAAGCACTTACGAACCTGGGGCCAGATTCACGAAGCAGTTACGTAAGCACTTTCGAACCTGGGGCCAGATTCACGAAGCAGTTACGTAAGCACTTACGAACCTGGGGCCAGATTCACGAAGCAGTTACGCAAGCGCTTACGAACCTGGGGCCAGATTCACGAAGCAGTTACGCAAGCACTTACGAACCTGTCTATCCTTCCTCAATCTTTGACGGCTTTAGTTACATTTATTAAACAGTTTACAAGCATGAAAACTTGCCATTCAACTGTTGTTATTGTTATAAACAGCCTCCTGGTGCTTCCGAGCTCATTAACTGTTTAATAATTGTAAACAAAGCCGCCAAAGATTGAGAAAAGATGTACAGGTTCGTAAGCTTGTAATATATCAGAATGATAGAGCAAGAAAATAATGCAGTAATAGGTGAGGGTTTGGGGTGAGGGAGGTAGAGCGGTAGAAGGTAGATAGAGGTAGAAGGGAGGTAGAGATGTAGAAGGTAGATAGAGAGTAGAGAGAAGTGGGGCCAGGAGAAAGGAAAAGTTTGAAAAGAAACGGACGGAGAGATTGAGTAGTAGAAGGTAGAAGAGTAGAAAGTAGAGGGTAGATAGGGCTGCCACCATCCATTCTGAACTCGGTACATACAAGACAAGGAATGGAACTTGTGTGTACTCTAGTCTGTTATCAAATGTGTCAGCTGTAAGCATGTACTCACGCTCTTTAAGTCAATAAACTCAAGAGTGCTCCACACTCTAGCCTCCACTATATCAGAAGAGTGCTCCACACTCTAGCCTCCACTATATCACAAGAGTGACCACACTCTAGCCTCCACTATATCACAAGAGTGACCACACTCTAGCCTCCACTATATCACAAGAGTGACCACACTCTAGCCTCCACTATATGAGAAGAGTGACCACACTCTAGCCTCCACTATATGAGAAGAGTGACCACACTCTAGCCTCCACTATATGAGAAGAGTGACCACACTCTAGCCTCCACTATATGAGAAGAGTGCTCCACACTCTAGCCTCCACTATATCACAAGAGTGACCACACTCTAGCCTCCACTATATCACAAGAGTGACCACACTCTAGCCTCCACTATATGAGAAGAGTGACCACACTCTAGCCTCCACTATATCAGAAGAGTGACCACACTCTAGCCTCCACTATATGAGAAGAGTGCTCCACACTCTAGCCTCCACTATATCACAAGAGTGACCACACTCTAGCCTCCACTATATCACAAGAGTGACCACACTCTAGCCTCCACTATATGAGAAGAGTGACCACACTCTAGCCTGCCCTATATCACAAGAGTGACCACACTCTAGCCTCCACTATATCAGAAGAGTGACCACACTCTAGCCTCCACTATATCAGAAGAGTGCTCCACACTCTAGCCTCCACTATATCACAAGAGTGACCACACTCTAGCCTCCACTATATCAGAAGAGTGACCACACTCTAGCCTCCACTATATGAGAAGAGTGCTCCACACTCTAGCCTCCACTATATCACAAGAGTGACCACACTCTAGCCTCCACTATATCACAAGAGTGACCACACTCTAGCCTCCACTATATGAGAAGAGTGACCACACTCTAGCCTCCACTATATGAGAAGAGTGCTCCACACTCTAGCCTCCACTATATCACAAGAGTGACCACACTCTAGCCTCCACTATATCACAAGAGTGACCACACTCTAGCCTCCACTATATCACAAGAGTGACCACACTCTAGCCTCCACTATATGAGAAGAGTGACCACACTCTAGCCTCCACTATATGAGAAGAGTGACCACACTCTAGCCTCCACTATATGAGAAGAGTGACCACACTCTAGCCTCCACTATATGAGAAGAGTGACCACACTCTAGCCTCCACTATATGAGAAGAGTGACCACACTCTAGCCTCCACTATATCAGAAGAGTGACCACACAGAGATCACTACGTCTGTCTGTCCCTGATAACCAAATTAGTCACCTTCAAATTCAACTCACCAAGTGTCTAAGCCTAATGTGGGTAGAGAGGAGGTGGACGGGGTTGACAGGCACAGCCCCCCCCCCCCCCCGTCAGGTTGACAGCCTGTCTCAGCTGCTGTTCAATCGTTCAGCCTCTCTGTCTGTTGTGTTATCTCCTAGTGCTCTCGAATATACGGTTGCCTGGGTGTTTATGGGGGAGCTTGGAGGTGAACCTTGGAGGTGAACCTTGGAGGTGAACCTTGGAGGTGAACCTTGGAGGTGAACCTTGGAGCTGAACCTTGGAGCTGAACCTTGGAGGTGAATCTTGGAGGTGAACCTTGCAGGTGAACCTTGGAGGTGAACCTTGGAGTTGAACCTTGGAGCTGAACCTTGGAGCTGAACCTTGGAGGTGAACCTTGGAGGTGAACCTTGAAGGTGAATCTTGGAGGTGAATCTTGGAGGTGAACCTTGGAGGTGAACCTTGGAGCTGAACCTTGGAGCTGAACCTTGGAGGTGAACCTTGGAGGTGAACCTTGAAGGTGAATCTTGGAGGTGAATCTTGGAGGTGAACCTTGGAGGTGAACCTTGGAGCTGAACCTTGGAGCTGAACCTTGGAGGTGAACCTTGGAGGTGAACCTTGGAGGTGAACCTTGGAGTTGAACCTTGGAGCTGAACCTTGGAGCTGAACCTTGGAGGTGAACCTTGGAGGTGAACCTTGAAGGTGAATCTTGGAGGTGAATCTTGGAGGTGAACCTTGGAGGTGAACCTTGGAGCTGAACCTTGGAGCTGAACCTTGGAGGTGAACCTTGGAGCTGAACCTTGAAGGTGAATCTTGGAGGTGAACCTTGGAGCTGAACCTTGGGGCTGAACCTTGGAGCTGAACCTTGGGGCTGAACCTTGGAGCTGAACCTTGGAGCTGAACCTTGGAGCTGAACCTTGGAGCTGAACCTTGGAGCTGAACCTTGAAGGTGAATCTTGGAGGTGAACCTTGGAGCTGAACCTTGGAGCTGAACCTTGAAGGTGAATCTTGGAGCTGAACCTTGAAGGTGAATCTTGGAGCTGAACCTTGAAGGTGAATCTTGGAGCTGAACCTTGAAGGTGAATCTTGGAGGTGAACCTTGGAGGTGAACCTTGAAGGTGAACCTTGGAGCTGAACCTTGGGGCTGAACCTTGGAGCTGAACCTTGAAGGTGAATCTTGGAGCTGAACCTTGAAGGTGAATCTTGGAGGTGAACCTTGGAGCTGAACCTTGAAGGTGAATCTTGGAGGTGAACCTTGGGGCTGAACCTTGGAGGTGAACCTTGGAGCTGAACTTTGGAGGTGAACCTTGGAGCTGAACCTTGGAGGTGAACCTTGGAGCTGAACTTTGGAGGTGAACCTTGGAGCTGAACTTTGGAGGTGAACCTTGGAGCTGAACCTTGGAGGTGAACCTTGGAGCTGAACTTTGGAGGTGAACCTTGGAGCTGAACCTTGGAGGTGAACCTTGGAGCTGAACTTTGGAGGTGAACCTTGGAGCTGAACCTTGGAGGTGAACCTTGGAGCTGAACTTTGGAGGTGAACCTTGGAGCTGAACTTTGGAGGTGAACCTTGGAGCTGAACCTTGGAGGTGAACCTTGGAGCTGAACTTTGGAGGTGAACCTTGGAGCTGAACCTTGGAGGTGAACCTTGGAGCTGAACCTTGGGGCTGAACCTTGGAGGTGAACCTTGGAGGTGAACTTTGGAGGTGAACCTTGGAGCTGAACTTTGGAGGTGAACCTTGGGGCTGAACCTTGGAGGTGAACCTTGGAGGTGAACTTTGGAGGTGAACCTTGGAGCTGAACCTTGGAGGTGAACCTTGGAGGTGAACCTTGGGGCTGAACCTTGGAGGTGAACCTTGGAGCTGAACTTTGGAGGTGAACCTTGGAGCTGAACCTTGGAGGTGAACCTTGGAGCTGAACTTTGGAGGTGAACCTTGGAGCTGAACTTTGGAGGTGAACCTTGGAGCTGAACCTTGGAGGTGAACCTTGGAGCTGAACTTTGGAGGTGAACCTTGGAGCTGAACTTTGGAGGTGAACCTTGGAGCTGAACCTTGGGGCTGAACCTTGGAGGTGAACCTTGGAGGTGAACTTTGGAGGTGAACCTTGGAGCTGAACCTTGGGGCTGAACCTTGGAGGTGAACCTTGGAGGTGAACTTTGGAGGTGAACCTTGGAGCTGAACCTTGGGGCTGAACCTTGGGGCTGAACCTTGGAGGTGAACCTTGGAGCTGAACCTTGGGGCTGAACCTTGGAGGTGAACCTTGGAGCTGAACTTTGGAGGTGAACCTTGGAGCTGAACCTTGGGGCTGAACCTTGGAGGTGAACCTTGGAGGTGAACTTTGGAGGTGAACCTTGGAGCTGAACCTTGGGGCTGAACCTTGGAGGTGAACCTTGGAGGTGAACTTTGGAGGTGAACCTTGGGGCTGAACCTTGGAGCTGAACCTTGGGGCTGAACCTTGGAGGTGAACCTTGGAGCTGAACTTTGGAGGTGAACCTTGGAGCTGAACCTTGGAGGTGAACCTTGGAGCTGAACCTTGGAGGTGAACCTTGGAGCTGAACCTTGGAGGTGAACCTTGGGGCTGAACCTTGGAGGTGAACCTTGGAGGTGAACCTTGGAGCTGAACCTTGGGGCTGAACCTTGGAGCTGAACCTTGGGGCTGAACCTTGGAGCTGAACCTTGGAGGTGAACCTTGGAGCTGAACCTTGGAGGTGAACCTTGGAGGTGAACCTTGGAGGTGAACCTTGGAGGTGAACCTTGGAGCTGAACCTTGGAGGTGAACCTTGGAGGTGAACCTTGGAGGTGAACCTTGGAGCTGAACCTTGGAGGTGAACCTTGGAGGTGAACCTTGGAGGTGAACCTTGGAGGTGAACCTTGGAGGTGAACCTTGGAGGTGAACCTTGGAGGTGAACCTTGGAGGTGAACCTTGGAGCTGAACCTTGGAGGTGAACCTTGGAGGTGAACCTTGGAGCTGAACCTTGGAGGTGAACCTTGGAGCTGAACCTTGGAGGTGAACCTTGGAGCTGAACCTTGGGGCTGAACCTTGGAGCTGAACCTTGGAGGTGAACCTTGGAGCTGAACTTTGGAGGTGAACCTTGGAGCTGAACCTTGGGGCTGAACCTTGGAGCTGAACCTTGGAGGTGAACCTTGGAGCTGAACCTTGGAGGTGAACCTTGGAGCTGAACTTTGGAGGTGAACCTTGGAGCTGAACCTTGGAGGTGAACCTTGGGGCTGAACCTTGGAGGTGAACCTTGGAGCTGAACCTTGGAGGTGAACCTTGGAGGTGAACCTTGGAGCTGAACCTTGGAGGTGAACCTTGGAGCTGAACCTTGGAGCTGAACTTTGGAGGTGAACCTTGGAGCTGAACCTTGGAGCTGAACCTTGGAGCTGAACCTTGGGGCTGAACCTTGGAGGTGAACCTTGGAGGTGAACTTTGGAGGTGAACCTTGGAGCTGAACCTTGGGGCTGAACCTTGGAGGTGAACCTTGGAGTTGAACCTTGGAGCTGAACCTTGGGGCTGAACCTTGGGGCTGAACCTTGGAGCTGAACCTTGGAGCTGAACCTTCGAGGTGAACCTTCGAGGTGAACCTTGGAGCTGAACTTTGGAGGTGAACCTTGGAGCTGAACCTTGGGGTTGAACCTTGGGGCTGAACCTTGGGGCTGAACCTTGGAGCTGAACCTTGGAGCTGAACCTTCGAGGTGAACCTTCGAGGTGAACCTTGGAGCTGAACTTTGGAGGTGAACCTTGGGGCTGAACCTTGGGGCTGAACCTTGGGGCTGAACCTTGGAGCTAAACCTTGGAGCTGAACCTTGGAGCTAAACCTTGGGGCTGAACCTTGGAGCTAAACCTTGGAGCTGAACCTTGGAGCTAAACCTTGGGGCTGAACCTTGGAGCTGAACCTTGGAGCTGAACCTTCGAGGTGAACCTTCGAGGTGAACCTTGGAGCTTAGCCTTGGGGCTGAACCTTGGACCTGAACCCGGACCAGTAAGTAGACAGCCTCAGGCCATCTACCAACCACGCCAGTAGGTAGACAGTCTCAGGCCATCTACCAACCACGCCAGTAGGTAGACAGTCTCAGGCCATCTACCAACCCCGCCTGTAAGGACACACCCGCCAACCTGGCTACAGTCATCAGCTAGGCAGAAGCAAGGTCACGCGACCTGACCCACTGGTCAACTGGTGGTCACTAACACCCTACAGCAGAAGCAAGGTCACGCGACCTGACCCACTGGTCAACTGGTGGTCACTAACACCCTACAGCAGAAGCAAGGTCACGCGACCTGACCCACTGGTCAACTGGAGGTCACTAACACCCTACAGCAGAAGCAAGGTCACGCGACCTGACCCACTGGTCAACTGGTGGTCACTAACACCCTACAGCAGAAGCAAGGTCACGCGACCTGACCCACTGGTCAACTGGAGGTCACTAACACCCTACAGCAGAAGCAAGGTCACGCGACCTGACCCACTGGTCAACTGGAGGTCACTAACACCCTACAGCAGAAGCAAGGTCACGCGACCTGACCCACTGGTCAACTGGTGGCCACTAACACCCTACAGCAGAAGCAAGGTCACGCGACCTGACCCACTGGTCAACTGGAGGTCACTAACACCCTACAGCAGAAGCAAGGTCACGCGACCTGACCCACTGGTCAACTGGTGGCCACTAACACCCTACAGCAGAAGCAAGGTCACGCGACCTGACCCACTGGTCAACTGGTGGTCACTAACACCCTACAGCAGAAGCAAGGTCACGCGACCTGACCCACTGGTCAACTGGAGGTCACTAACACCCCACAGCTGTGACTTCTTAATTACTCGGGCCAGTCAATCCGGCGGCCCCAAGTATCCTGTCTAACTGTCCCTCGTTGTATAATATTAAATAAAACACAACCAAACACCTTAATTGTGTTACAAGTGCTTGCGTAACCGCTTCGTGAATCTGGCCCAAGGTGTTTAGAATTATTTATTGGTCTGGACGACAAGTAACACCGACGACGATCAGTGTGTCCTGGGTCATGTTGTGTGTCCTGGGTCATGTTGTGTGTCCTGGGTCATGTTGTGTGTCCTGGGTCATGTTGTGTGTCCTGGGTCATGTTGTGTGTCCTGGGTCATGTTGTGTGTGTCCTGGGTCATGTTGTGTGTCCTTGGTCATGTTATGTGTGTCCTGGGTCGTGTTGTGTGTGTCCAGGGTCATGTTGTGTGTCCTGGGTCATGTTGTGTGTCCTGGGTCGTGCTGTGTGTCCTGGGTCGTGCTGTGTGTCCTGGGTCGTGCTGTGTGTCCTGGGTCGTGTTGTGTGTCCTGGGTCGTGTTGTGTGTCCTGGGTCGTGTTGTGTGTCCTGGGTCGTGTTGTGTGTCCTGGGTCTCATTGCTGATATATTGTTTTTGTTCTATTGCACAGTTGGTCTACCCTTCCAATTCCCTATTATACCACGGATGTCGTGATCATGTCCCCCCACTGTTTCTCTCTGCTCACGTACATATCTTCCTGTGTACGTGTATTTTGTGTATATGTCCCTCCATGTAAGATGGTGTAGCGTGTGTACGCGCCTGCCTGTGTACCGTCTCTGTCTCCCACCTATGACCTTTATAAGCGACTGGCTGATAATCTATACTATACAGTGGAATCCGCGCAGTTGGAATGCACGCGCCCACTAACCGGACTCTGCCGTCTGAATCGACCATCATAGTCACCGCTGGTCTAACTATTATAACCTAAAAATCAGCACCCAACATATTTATGCGATTTATAAATGTTTCTGGAGTTATTTTTCCATGAAAACATAAATTTGTAATATATTTATTTAATATATAAATGTTTATATCCATTATTGCGATAGCTGAATTTTATATTATATGATATATTACTAATATTTTATATTATTTCTGTAACATTTTTATTACCACCAGTATAGTGATAAGATCATTTTAATACGAGTTTATTTACATTATTATCAGTATAACCAAAACTAACATAGAGTAAGCCAGAGTGGGTCTACTTCAAATATATAATAATGGTGATACACATTAGAGCGTAGTTACCCGTGTTCGGACCAGCGCAATATATCAATATAGGTTCAGTACTAATTGTAATATCTTAACATACTAAGAAGGTTTGGTTAGGTTGTGGTTTTCTATTCAGCATTTCAAGGTAAACTCAAATATTCACAATAAATTAGTATGTCACATATGCACTTATTCATAAGCAAGATATTGACTATAAGAAAGTGCGAGAACGGGTTGCAATGGGACACCCAGAACGCTGGTTCGAATCCCCGGATCGTTCCAAGGATCTACGCAGTGTGAATCTTGATATATAATCTTTCTTCGTACAAGCATTATAGATAATTATAGATTTATCTGGTGTGTTCTACAGAGTTCTGTAAGAGTTCTTGTCCTGCGTTGCATGTTTGTACGGTTCTCTTCACCAACATTATAAATAAAGCCTACTATAGAAGGTCTCGGCTCACATATATGTAAAAATACGTTTTCTATGCATCGGACTCGATATGTTGCTTGGGTTCGTACATTCCTAGTTAAGTTAGAAGGTTGGATTTGTTACGGAGTGGTAAATTAGCACATGCACAAAAATGTGCTAAAAAGTACATTTGTGCTATTGGTATTTTTGATGGCCCAAGAAACACAACTTAACATTCCTATAGGCCTAGTATAGGACATATAGGTACGAAATAAGGCCTAAAGACTCGTATATTAGACCTAATGTTAGTAGGGCCTAGGGCAGGCAAATAGTTAATAGTCAGTAATACTGCTATCTATAGATGCTATCTATAGATACCACTATTTTGGTTGACGTCGTCTCTTCTGAACCATTATTATTTAGAGATCTATCTTGAGATGATTTCGGGGCTTAGCGTCCCCGTGGCCCGGTCCTCGACCGGGCCTTCCTTTTGTTACCCACCAGGAAACAGGCCATAGCAGCTGTCTAACTCCCAGGTACCTATTTACTGCTAGGTGAACAGGGGCATCAGGGGTGAAAGAAACCTTAGGATTACGAATCCCGAGCGCTATCCACTCAGCTGTCAGACCCCTGACACAGGAAGGGGGCAGATACATAAAGATACGAAATAAAGCCAAAAATGGCATATATTAGGCCTAATATTGCTTATTTTTGTAATGTACATTAGGCCTAATACTACATCTTTACTCCTATTTCTAGTTAATATTTTTATTTGACTATTATTAAAAAAAAGTTTCGTATATACCCAAAAAATTCAAGATTAGTTGAGATTAGGCATTGTTGTTGTTGTTTAACGGTTGCCATGGCAACAGTTGATGGGTGTTGCCACTTAGTGTATAATAAGGCTTATTTGGGGGAAAATGGGGGGGGGCGGGGAGATTCATGGGGTATTTATGTTCCAATGTTTTTTTGTATTGGGGGTTGGGTAAGGTGGGGGGGGAGGAGTAATTTATGGGTTTAGGTAATGATAGAGGAAGGTAATTGGTGAAGAATGAACCGGGTGGAATTAGCTCGTGGCGATCACTGGCAGGTTTCTGGGTTCTTTGAGATTACCTGGGAAGATATGCTATATTTATGTTATATTTATATATATATTTATATTTATATTGATATTTATTTATATTTATATATATTTATATAGTTATATTAATGTTATATTCATATTTTACGTTATGTTTATATTATTGCATAAAAAGATTGTGTGTATTGTTTTTGTAACTTTCTCCTAAACTTAATCTAAAGAATGCATAAGTTGTTTAATTATTAAACTTTTGTGTGTTTAAATTTTATCATAAGTATTTATTACAAGAAAACTTGTTATGTTTCAATTATTTTGATGCAATTTATATATATATATATATATATATATATATATATATATATATATATATATATATATTAAATATCATTTGTTCACTTAAATAAGCTGTATACAATGGCAAGTTTCATTGAAAAAAACCTTACTAAAAAAAATGTAATTATAATTTTCTGTAATTCTTGATCGGTACTGATTCATATTAATATATGTTATATATCTATTATCTTAATATTAATATAAACATTTCCTACAAGTTTATTCCAATCTTTTCCGGTTTGAAATTTGATATATATTGAGATTTCATTATGAGTTAATATTCATTAACTCAGCCGCAACGTTATTGATGTACAGGGAAACTAAGACCATATTCTTATAATATATAGTATTATCCAAGTGCGAATGGCAATAAAAATAGGCCTATATAATTTAGAGTATAATGTACATTAATCAGTTTATGATTCATGAGGCATAGGCCTATCACGTAGTAGTTCTAATGGCATCATAGAACGCAATTAGATTTTTGAGGTTCTGAATGTGATTAGATTTTTTAAATTTTGAATGTGATTAGATTTTTGAAGTTTTGAATGTGATTAGATTTTTGAAGTTTTGAACATGATTAGGTTTTTGAAGTTTTGAACATGATTAGATTTTTGAAGTTTTGTACAAGATTAGGTTTTTGAAGTTTTGAACATGATTAGATTTTTGAAGTTTTGAACAAGATTAGGTTTTTGAAGTTTTGAACATGATTAGATTTTTGAAGTTTTGAACATGATTAGGTTTTTGAAGTTTTGAACATGATTAGGTTTTTGAAGTTTTGGACGAGATTAGGTTCTGGAAAGTAGAGTTAAATATTTAATGGTGTACTGGTTTGTATTATTAAATTATATGTTTGTATATGTGACTTAATATAATTATATATTGGTAATAGAGATAGAGTTTGATAGAGACACAGAAAGTGGGAGATAGAGAGATTTAAAAATTCATGAATTTCCCCAACATTCCGAGCTCCCTGAGACAATTTTCCCAAACTTTCATACTGATTTGAAATTTGTCCAAAACTTCCTTATGGCCAGGGGAAGATATGCCAAAAATCTCCCTCTTGGTGGTGGAAAATCTACCAAACATTTTCCATATGGGTGAGGGGAAAACTTGCCTAGAAATCTTCGCTATGAACATGGGGAAAATCTGTCCAAAAAAACATCCCTAAAGATGGGGGTGGGGGGGAAAATCTGCTCAAAACTCCCCTATGAGCAGGGGGAAAAAAAAATCTTCCCCCAAAATTTCCCTCTCCCCTGACTCTGGCATCCGGTCATTGGTTCCTCTTCCCCCTGAGCCCCGGAAATTCCCTAACTTCTGAAGAATTTGTTAGCAAATGTAGGGAAAGAAGGGGCAGCACAAGGAAAAGAATGTAGCATGAAATATGATAGACATAGACGAGAATGAAGAGAGACAACAGCAAGAGCCGTAGCCAAAGGAAAAGTAGAGAGGGAAAGAGAGGAGAGGAGAGACAGGAAAAAACAAAAGAGGCTTGTAAACAATCTTTCCTCCCCAAACACTTGAGTCCCTCCCCTCCCCCGCCCCCCCCCCCCCCTCCCAGGTTGTGTTTACAGGGATCAAGCTCAGAGGCAATAGATTGCCCTCCGCCATTGTGTAAAGGCTTTTATACGGCCCTATAATTTTTATAGATGCGTAAACCATTATAAAAGACTCGCTTATATATATATATATATATATATATATATATATATATATATATATATATATATATATATATATATATATATATATATATATATATATATATATATATATATATATATATATATATATATATATATATATATATATATATATATATATATATATATTCTTTAGTATTAGCAATGTTTATGTAACAATTCTCTTACAATTATATTAATATGTACGGCTTACTAATTTCAAGTTGTGGCAAATGATTTTGTTAATTAATGTTCTGGTATTTTTTTGAATTAATTATGAGCAGATCTTATAAACCTGAAATTAAATAAAATATTCCATACATATTTTGCACATAATATTATTTGCTGTTATGATAAAAAAAAGTTATGTATCGTTCGCCAAAGAAAATTCGAATTAAAAGCAATTTAACTATTTACAGCTCTTTTAATTTTTGTTTATTTAACCAAACTTAAAAGAAAATGCATTAAAAAACAAATCCGATAAAATTATTTGTTTTTATTCAATGGACATCAAATGCGGACCAGCCGTAGTTAGCCAATTAGTGACGAGCAGCGACGCTCATCAGCCAACCAGAGCCCAGCGTTTCCGAGCCATTAACCAATCAAAGTAACGCTTACGAATTCCCACGAGCGAGTACCCAATCATTTTTCTCTTTACATCGATGTAGACTTTTATTTGCATTAATTATATATTTATATGGCTTATAGATTGAAATTTTAAACTTACTGTCATATAATATATATATATATATATATATATATATATATATATATATATATATATATATATATATATATATATATATATATATATATATATATATTTGAAATGTAGAATTTCGCCACATAAATAGTCAGTAAGACATGGCCAATTGTCTAATGCTTTGTTCGTTCATCTGTCAGAAGATGCTCACCAAATTGATTGGGAGATGGCTGCTTCAATAACGAATTGTAAAAGCTCTTATAACAGGAACATAATTGAATCTGCTTTGATACAGATTACAAAAGAAAGTAATTTGAACATTAGCAGTGGTTTATATAACTTAGATACATTTTTAATAGATCAATGAAAGGGCGATTTGAGTAGGATCATTGGAACACATTCGTCTCACTAATTCATTGTTAATATTCTCTATCTTATGCCATTATTATCCATGTTTGGGACATAAGAACAAAGATAACTGGAGAAGGCCTATTGGCCCATACGATGGTTATCTTGAGATGATTTCGGGGCTTTAGTATCCCCGCGGCCCGGTCCTCGACCAGGCCTCCACCCCCAGGAAGCAGCCCGTGACAGCTGACTAACTCCCAGGTACCTATTTACTGCTAGGTAACAGGGGCATTCTGGGTGAAAGAAACTTTGCCCATTTGTCTCTGCCTCGTGCGGGAATCGAACCCGCGCCACAGAATTACGAGTCCTGCGCGCTATCCACCAGGCTACGAGGCCCCTGCTGCTCCTATTCATACCCATCCAATCCCAGTCATAAACAAAATATTTTATTAGTGTACTTCACTTCACCTCTCTCCTGCCTATATATGTCCATATCGTTTGACTTTTAACTCACTCTTCTGAAGATGAATTATTAAATACGAAAGTACTTAAGGAAATTCCTGTTTCAATTCTTCCTCCGTGGTCTGACACTGTCATATATATATAGATATATGCGAACAAGCCTGAATGGTCCCCAGGCATACATGAAACTGAAAACTCACACCCCAGAAGTGACTCGAACCCATACTGCCAGGAGCACTCTGAAACTGGTCT
>NC_091154.1:8901440-8928940 GCF_040958095.1 Procambarus clarkii
CTTCACCACCATAACCACCACCTGCTTCCACACTCCACCACCTGCTGCCACACTCCACCACAATAAAAACTACCTGCTTCCACAATCTACCACCTGCTGCCACACTCCACCACAATAACCACCCCTGCGGCCACACTCCACCACCATAACTACCACCTACTGCCCACACTCCACCACCATAACCACCACCTGCAGCCATACTCACCACCATAACCACCACCTGCTGCCACACTCCACCACAAAAAACCACCACCTGCAGCCATACTCCACCACTATAACACCCACTTGCTGCACCACTCCACCACCAAAACTACCACTGCAGCCACACTCCACCACCATAAACACCACCTGCTGCCACACTTCACCACCATAGCCACCACTTGCAGCCACACTCCACCACCATAACCACCACCTGCTGCCACACTCCACCACCATAACCATCACCTGCTGCCACACCCCACCACCATAACCACCACCTGCTGCCGCACTCCACCACCATAACCACCCTCTGCTGCCACACTCAACCATCATAACCACACCTGCTGCTACACTCCACCACCATAACCACCACCTGCTGCCACACTCCACCACCATAACCACCACCTGCTGCCCACACCCCTAGTATAAACACCACTGCTGCCACACTCCACCACCAGAACCACCACCTGCTGCCACACTCCACCACCATAACCACCACTGCTGCCACACTCCACCACCATAACCACCACCTGCTGCAACACTTCACCACCATAACCACCACCTGCTTCCACACTCCACCACCTGCTGCCACAATCCACCACAATAAAACTACCTGCTTCCACCAATCTACCACCTGCTGCCACACTCCCACCACAATAACCACCCCTGCGGCCACACTCACCACCATAACCACCACCTGCTGCACACTCCACCACCATAACTACCACCTGCTGCCACACTCCACCACCATAACCACCACCTGCTGCCACACTCCACCTACGATAAACACCACCTGCTGCCAGACTCCGACCACCATAAGCCACCACTTGCATGCCACACTCCCACCACATAACCACCACCTGCTGCCTACACTCCACCACCATAACCACCACCTGCTGCCACACTCCACACCATAACCACCACCTGCTGCCACACTCCACCACCATAACCACCACCTGCTGCCACACTTCACCACCATAACACCACCTAGCTAGCCACACTCCACCACCATAACCACCACCTGCTGCCACACTCCACCACCATACCACCACCTGCTGCCACACTCCACACCATAACCACCACCTGCTGCCACACTCCACCACCATAACCACCACCTGCTGCCACACTTCCACCACCATAAGCCACCACGCTAGCATGCCCACTCCACCACCATAACCAACACCTGCTGCCACACTCACCACCATAACCACCACTGCTGCCACACTCCACCACCATAACCACCACCTGCTGCCACACTCCACCACCTATAAACACCACCTGCTGCCACACTCCACCACCCATAACACCCACCTGCTGCCAGACTCTCGACCACATAGCAACCACTTGCAGCCACACTCCACCACCAAACCACCCCTGCTGCCACACTCCACCACCATAACCCACAACCTGCTGCCACACTCCACCATCCATAACCCCCACCTGCTGCACACCTCCACCACCCATAACCACCACCTGCTGCCACATTCCACCACCATAAGCCACCACTAGCTAGCCACACCTCCACCACCATAACCACACCCTGCTGCCCACACTCCACCACCATAACCACCACCTGCTGCCAACCCACCACCATAACCACCACCTGCTGCAAACCCCACCACCATAACACCACCTGCTGCCACACTCCACCACCATAACCACCACATGCAGCCACACTCCACCACTGATAACCACCATCTGCTGCCACACTCGACCACCATAACCACCACATGCAGCCACACTCCACACCCTAACCACCACCCTGCTGCCACACTCCACCATTACCACCACTGCTGCCACACTCCACAACCATATTCCCACCTGCTGCCACACTCCACCACCATAACCACTACCTGCGCCCTCACTCCACCACCATAGCCACCACCTGCAGCCACTCTCCACCACCTGCTGCCTCACTCCACCATCATAACCACCACCTGCTGCCGCACTTTACCACCATAACCACCATCTGCTGCCACACTCCACCACCATAACCACCACCTGCTGCCACACCCACACCATAACCACACTGCTGCTAATCTCCCACCACCATAACCACCACCTGCTGCCACACTCCACCACCATAACCACCACATGCACCAAAACTCCACCACCAAAACCACCACTTGCTGCCACACTCCATCACCACCACCACCACCACCTGCTGCCACATCCACCACCATAACCACCACCTGCTGCCACACTCCACCACCATAATCACCACTGCTGCCACACTCCACCACTGTAACCACCACCTGCTGCCACACTCCACCACCATAACCACCACTCTGGCTTGCCACACTCCACACGAAAACCACCACCTGCTGCCTCACTCCACCACCCATAATCCAACCACCTGCTGCCACACTCCACTACCATAACACCACCTGCTGCCAGACTCGACCACCATAGCCACCACTTGCAGCCACCACTCACCACCATAACCACCACCTGCTGCCCACACTTCCACCACCATCAAACCCACCACCTGCTTGCCACACTCCACCACCATAACACACCACCTGCTGCCACACTCCACCACCATAACCACCACCTGCTGCCCACACACACTTCACCACCATAGCCACCACTAGCAGCTCACCACTCCACCACCATAACCACCACCTGCTGCCACACCTCCACCACCATAACCACCACCTGCTGGCCACACTCCACCACCATAACCACCACCTGCTGCCACACTCCACCACCATAACCACCACCTGCTGCCACACTTCACCACCATAGCCACCACTAGCAGCCACACTCCACCACCATAACCACCACCTGCTGCCACACTCCACCACCATAAACACCACCTGCTGCCACATTCCACCACCATAACCAACACCTGCTGCCACACTCCACCACTATAAACACCACCTGCTGCCACATTCCACCACCAAAATCACCTCCTGCAGCCACACTCCACCACCATAACCACCACCTGCTGCCACACTCAATTTCCTTAACCACTACCTGCTGCAACACTCCACAACCATAACCAACACCTGCTGCAAAGCCCCACCACCATAACCACCACCTGCTGCTAAACTCCACACCATACCACCACATGCTGCCTAACTCCACCACCAAACCACCACCTGCTGCCTACACTCCATCACCACCACCACCACCACCTGCTGCCACACTCCACCACCATAACCACCACCTGCTGCCACGCTCCATCCCACCACCACCACCACCTGCTGCCACACTCCACCACCATAACCAACCACCTGCTGCCACACTCCATCACCACCACCACCACCACCTTCTGCCACACTCCACCACCATAACCACCACCTGCTGCCACACTCCACCACCATAACCACCACCTGCTGCCACACTCCACTACCACCACCTGCTGCCACACTCCACCACACCTGCTGCCACACTCCACTGCTACCACACTCCACCACAACCACCTGCTACCACACTCCTACCACCATAACCACAACCTGCTGCCACACTCCACCACCATAACCAACACCTGCTGCCACACTCCACCACCACCACCACCACCTGCTGCTAAACTTCACCACCATATCCACCACCTGCTGCGAAACTCCACCACCACCACCACCTGCTGCCCCACTCCACCACCATAACCACCACCTGCTGCCATACTCCACCACAATAACCACCACCTGCTGCCACACTCCCCCACGTTAACCACCACCTGATGCCACACACCACCACCATAACCACCACCTGCTGCCACACTCCATCACCACCACCCCCACCACCTGCTGCCTCACTCCACCACCATAACCACCACCTGCTGCCACACTCCACCACCACCACCTGCTGCCACACGCCACCACAACCACCACCACCTGCTACCACACTCCACCACCATAACCACAACCTGCTGCCACACTCCACCACCATAACCACCACCTGCTGCCACACCCCACCACCACCACCACCTGCTGCCCCACTCCACCACCATAACCACCACCTGCTGCCATACTCCACCACAATAACCACCACCTGCTGCCACACTCCACCACGTTAACCACCACCTGATGCCACACTCCACCACCATAACCACCACCTGCTGCCACACTCCACCACCATAACCACCACCTGCTGCCACACTCCACCACCAAAACCACCACCTGCTGCCACACTCCCCTAGTATAAACACCACCTGCTGCCACACTCCACCACCATTAACACCACCTGCTGCCAGACTCGACCACCATAGCCACCACTTGCAGCCACACTCCACCACCATAACCACCACCTGCTGCCACACTCCACCACCATAACCACCACCTGCTGCCACACTCCACCACCATAACCACCACCTGCTGCCACACTCCACCACCATAACCACCACCTGCTGCCACACTTCACCACCATAGCCACCACTAGCAGCCACACTCCACCACCATAACCACCACCTGCTGCCACACTCCACCACCATAACCATCACCTGCTGTCACACCCCACCACCATAACCACCACCTGCTGCTAAACTCCACCACCATAACCACCACCTGCTGCCACACTCCACCACCATAACCACCACATGCAGCCACACTCCACCACTGTAACAACCATCTGCTGCCACACTCAACCACCATAACCACCACATGCAGCCACACTCCACCACCATAACCACCACCTGCTGCCACACTCCACCACCACCACCTGCTAACACACACCACCACCATCCCCACAACCTGCTGCCACACTCCACCAGCATAACCAACACCTGCTGCCCCACTCCCCCACCATAACCACCACCTGCTGCTTCACTCCACCACCATAACCACCACCTGCTGCCACATTCCACCACCTGCTGCCACACTCCACCACCATACCCACCACCTGCGGCCACACTCCACCACCATAACCACTACCTGCTGCCACACTCCTCTACCATAACCACCACCTGCAGCTATACTCCACCACTATAACATCCACTTGCTGCCACACTCCACCACCAAAACTACCACCTTCTGCCACACTCCACCACCATAAACACCACCTGCTGCCAGACTCGATCACCATAGCCACCACTTGCAGCCACACTCCACCACCATAACCACCACCTGCTGCCACATTCCACCACCATAACCACCACCTGCTGCCACACTCCACCACCATAACCACCACCTGCTGCCACACTCCACCACCATAACCACCACCTGCTGCCACACTTCACCACCATAGCCACCACTTGCAGCCACACTCCACCACCATAACCACCACCTGCTGCCACACTCCACCACCATAACCATCACCTGCTGCCACACCCCACCACCATAACCACCACCTGCTGCTAAACTCCACCACCATAACCACCACCTGCTGCCACATTCCACCACCATAACCACCACATGCAGCCACACTCCACCACTGTAACCACCATCTGCCGCCACACTCAACCACCATAACCACCACCTGCCGCCACACTCCACCACCATAACCACCAACTGCTGCCACACTCCACCACCATAACCATCACCTGCTGCAAAACCCCACCACCATAACCACATCTGCTGCTAAAACTCCACCACCATACCCACCACCTGCTGCCACACTCCACCACCAAAACCACCACCTGCTGCTACACTCCATCACCACCACCACCACCACCTGCTGCTAAACTCCACCACCATAACCACCACCCTGCTGCCACACTCACCACCATAACCACCAACACCACATGCTGCCAACTCCACAACCAAAACCACTACCTGCTGTCACACTCCATCACTACCACCACCACCACCTGCTGCCACACTCCACCACCATAACCCACCACCTGCTGCTACACTCCACCACCACCACCTGCTGCCACACACCAACACCACACCTGCTACCACACTCCACCACCATAACCACAACCTGCTGCCACACTCAACCACCATAACCAACACTTGCTGCCACACTCCACCACCACCACCACCTGCTGCCCCACTCCACCACCATAACCACCACCTGCTGCTAAACTCCACCACCATAACCACCACATGCTGCCACACTCCACCACCATAACCACCACCTGTTGCCGCACTCCACCACCATAACCACCATCTGCTGCCACACTCAACCACAATAACCACCACCTGCTGCCGCACTCCACCACCATAACCACCCTCTGCTGCCACACTCAACCATCATAACCACCACCTGCTGCTACACTCCACCACCATAACCACCACCTGCTGCCACACTCACCACCATACCACCACCTGCTGCCACACTCCCCTAGTATAAACACCACCTGCTGCCACACTCCACCACCAGAACCACCACCTGCTGCCACACTCCACCACCATAACCACCACCTGCTGCCACACTCCACCACCATAACCACCACCTGCTGCAACACTTCACCACCATAACCACCACCTGCTTCCACACTCCACCACCTGCTGCCACACTCCACCACAATAAAAACTACCTGCTTCCACAATCTACCACCTGCTGCCACACTCCACCACAATAACCACCCCCTGCGGCCACACTCCACCACCATAACTACCACCTACTGCCACACTCCACCACCATAACCACCACCTGCAGCCATACTCCACCACCATAACCACCACCTGCTGCCACACTCCACCACAAAAACCACCACCTGCAGCCATACTCCACCACTATAACACCCACTTGCTGCCACACTCCACCACCAAAACTACCACCTGCAGCCACACTCCACCACCATAAACACCACCTGCTGCCACACTTCACCACCATAGCCACCACTTGCAGCCACACTCCACCACCATAACCACCACCTGCTGCCACACTCCACCACCATAACCATCACCTGCTGCCACACCCCACCACCATAACCACCACCTGCTGCCGCACTCCACCACCATAACCACCCTCTGCTGCCACACTCAACCATCATAACCACCACCTGCTGCTACACTCCACCACCATAACCACCACCTGCTGCCACACTCCACCACCATAACCACCACCTGCTGCCACACTCCCCTAGTATAAACACCACCTGCTGCCACACTCCACCACCAGAACCACCCACCTGCTGCCACACTCCACCACCATAACCACCACCTGCTGCCACACTCCACCACCATAACCACCACCTGCTGCAACACTTCACCACCATAACCACCACCTGCTTCCACACTCCACCACCTGCTGCCACAATCCACCACAATAAAACTACCTGCTTCCACAATCTACCACCTGCTGCCACACTCCACCACAATAACCACCCCCTGCGGCCACACTCCACCACCATAACCACCACCTGCTGCACACTCCACCACCATAACTACCACCTGCTGCCACACTCCACCACAAAAACCACCACCTGCAGCCATACTCCACCACTATAACACCCACTTGCTGCCACACTCCACCACCAAAATTACCACCTGCTGCCACACTCCACCACCATAAACACCACCTGCTGCCACACTTCACCACCATAGCCACCACTTGCAGCCACACTCCACCACCATAACCACCACCTGCTGCCACACTCCACCACCATAACCATCACCTGCTGCCACACTCCACCACCATAACCACCACCTGCTGCAACACTTCACCACCATAACCACCACCTGCTTCCACACTCCACCACCTGCTGCCACAATCCACCACAATAAAACTACTTGCTTCCACAATCTACCACCTGCTGCCACACTCCACCACAATAACCACCCCCTGCGGCCACACTCCACCACCATAACCACCACCTGCAGCCATACTCCACCACCATAACCATCACCTGCTGCCACACTCCACCACAAAAACCACCACTGCAGCCATACTCCACCACTGTAACACCCACTTGCTGCCACACTCCACCACCAAAATTACCACCTGCTGCCACACTCCACCACCATAAACACCACCTGCTGCCACACTTCACCACCATAGCCACCACTTGCAGCCACACTCCACCACCATAACCACCACCTGCTGCCACACTCACCACCATAACCATCACCTGCTGCCACACCCCACCACCATAACCACCACCTGCTGCTAAATTCCTCCACCATAACCACCACCTGCTGCCACACTCCACCATCATAAACACCACCTGCTGCCACACCCCACCACCATACCCATCACCTGCTGCCACACCCACCACCATAACCACCACCTGCTGCTAAACTCCACCACCACAACCACCACCTGCTGCCACACTCCACAACCATAACCAACCACATGCTGCCAAACTCCACCAACAAAACCACCACCTGCTGCCACACTCGACCACCATAACACCACCTGCTGCCACACTCCACCACTGTAACCACCACCTGCTGCCACACTCCGCCACCATTACCACCACCTGCTGCCACACTCCACAACCATATTCACCACCTGCTGCCACACTCCACCACCATAACCACTACCTGCGCCCTCACTCCACCACCATAGCCACCACCTGCAGCCACTCTCCACCACCTGCTGCCCTCACTCCACCATCATAACCACCACCTGCTGCCGCACTTTACCACCATAACCACCATCTGCTGCCACACTCCACCACCATACCACCACCTGCTGCCACACCCCCACCACCATAACCACCACCTGCTGCTAATCTCCACCACCATAACCACCACCTGCTGCCACACTCCACCACCATAACCACCACATGCAGCCAAACTCCACACCAAAAACCACCACTTGCTGCCACACTCCATCACCACCACCACCACCACCTGCTGCCACACTCCACCACCATAACCCACCACCTGCTGCCACACTCCACCACCATAATCACCACCTGCTGCCACACTCCACCACTGTAACCACCACCTGCTGCCACACTCCACCACCATAACCACCACCTGCTGCCACACTCCACACCATGTTCACCACCTGCGCCACACTCCACCACCACCACATGCTGCCACACTCCACCACCACCACCATCCGCTACCACACTCCACCACCATAACCACCATCTGCCTGCCCACTCCACCACCATAACCACCAACTGCTGCCATACTCCACCACAATTAACCACCACCTGCTGCCACACTCCCCCACATTAACCACCACCTGCTGCCCCACTCCACCACCATAACCACTACCTGCGCCCTCACTCCACCACCATAACTACCACCTGCTGCCACACTCCACCACCATAACCAAAACCTGATGCCACACTCCACCATCATAGCCACCACCTGCAGACACTCTCCACCACCAAACCACCACTTGCTGCCTCACTCCACCACCATAACCACCATTCTGCTGCCACACTCAACCACCATAACCACCTCCTGCTGCCACACTCCACCACCAGAAACACCACCTGCTGCCACATTCCACCACCATAACCAACCACCTGCTGCCACACTCCACCACTATAAACACCACCCTGCTGCCACATTCCACCACCAAAATCACCTCCTGCAGCCACACTCCACCACCATAACCACCACCTGCTGCCACACTCAATTTCCTTAACCACTAACCTGCTGCAACACTCCACAACCATAACCAACACCTGCTGCAAAGCCCCACCACCATAACCACCACCTGCTGCTAAACTCCACACCATAACCACCACATGCTGCCTAACTCCACCACCAAAACCACCACCTGCTGCCACACTCCATCACCACCACCACCACCACCTGCTGCCACACTCCACAACCATAACCACCACCTGCTGCCACGCTCCATCACCACCACCACCACCACCTGCTGCCACACTCCACCACCATAACCACCACCTGCTGCCACACTCCATTCACCACCACCACCACCACCTGCTGCCACACTCCACCACCATAACCACCACCTGCTGCCACACTCCACCACCACCACCTGCTGCCACACTCCACCACAACCACCTGCTACCACACTCCACCACAACCACCTGCTACCACACTCTACCACCATAACCACAACCTGCTGCCACACTCCACCACCATAACCAACACCTGCTGCCACACTCCACCACCACCACCTGCTGCTAAACTTCACCACCATATCCACCACCTGCTGCGAAACTCCACCACCACCACCCCCTGCTGCCCCACTCCACCACCATAACCTCCACCTGCTGCCATACTCCACCACAATAACCACCACCTGCTGCCACACTCCCCCACGTTAACCACCACCTGATGCCACACACCACCACAATAACCACCACCTGCTGCCACACTCCCCCACGTTAACAACCACCTGATGCCACACACCACCACCAAACCACACCTGCTGCCTCACTCCACCACCATAACCACCACCTGCTGCCACACTCCACCACCACCACCTGCTTGCCACACGCCACCACAACCACCACCACCTGCTACCACACTCCACCACCATAACCACAACCTGCTGCCACACTCCACCACCATAACCACCACCTGCTGCCACACCCCACCACCACCACCACCTGCTGCCACACTCCACCACCATAACCACCACTGCTGCCATACTCCACCACAATAACCACCACCTGCTGCCACACTCCACCACGTTAACCACCACCTGATGCCACACTCCACCACCATAACCACCACCTGCTGCCACACTCCACCACCATAACCACCACCTGCTGCCACACTCCACCACCAAAACCACCACCTGCTGCCACACTCCCCTAGTATAAACACCACCTGCTGCCACACTCCACCACCATTAACACCACCTGCTGACAGACTCGACCACCATAGCCACCACTTGCAGCCACACTCCACCACCATAACCACCACCTGCTGCCACACTCCACCACCATAACCACCACCTGCTGCCACACTCCACCACCATAACCACCACCTGCTGCCACACTCCACCACCATAACCACCACCTGCTGCCACACTTCACCACCATAGCCACCACTAGCAGCCACACTCCACCACCATAACCACCACCTGCTGCCACACTCCACCACCATAACCATCACCTGCTGTCACACCCCACCACCATAACCACCACCTGCTGCTAAACTCCACCACCATAACCACCACCTGCTGCCACACTCCACCACCATAACCACCACATGCAGCCACACTCCACCACTGTAACCACCATCTGCTGCCACACTCAACCACCATAACCACCACATGCAGCCACACTCCACCACCATAACCACCACCTGCTGCCACACTCCACCACCACCACCTGCTAACACACACCACCACCATCCCCACAACCTGCTGCCACACTCCACCAGCATAACCAACACCTGCTGCCCCACTCCCCCACCATAACCACCACCTGCTGCTTCACTCCACCACCATAACCACCACCTTCTGCCACATTCCACCACCTGCTGCCACACTCCACCACCATACCCACCACCTGCGGCCACACTCCACCACCATAACCACTACCTGCTGCCACACTCCTCTACCATAACCACCACCTGCAGCTATACTCCACCACTATAACATCCACTTGCTGCCACACTCCAACATTAAAACTACCACCTTCTGCCACACTCCACCACCATAAACACCACCTGCTGCCAGACTCGATCACCATAGCCACCACTTGCAGCCACACTCCACCACCATAACCACCACCTGCTGCCACATTCCACTACCATAACCACCACCTGCTGCCACACTCCACCACCATAACCACCACCTGCTGCCACACTCCACCACCATAACCACCACCTGCCGCCACACTTCACCACCATAGCCACCACTTGCAGCCGCACTCCACCACTGTAACCACCATCTGCCGCCACACTCAACCACCATAACAGTAGTGGGATTGATGCCATAGAGCGTCCGTTTTGGTTTTTTCCAGGGACGCTCTATGGCATGATGCCATAGAGCGTCCGTTTTGTTTTTTTTCCAGGGACGCTCTACGTCGCAGCCCCATAGAGCGTCCGTTTTGTTTTTTCCCAGGGACGCTCTACGTCGCAGGGTTATTTTCAACTTTTAGACCGGTCGTTTTTTGTTTTTTTTCCGGGGCCTGTCTACGCACCCCTAGTTTCACGAACTTGAAGTACGACATAGACCGTGCGTTTTTGTTTTTTCCGGGCACGGTCTACGCACCCTGGGTTTTCTCGATTCAACTTGCCTAGGGATTAAAAAGCCGGTCCCTGGCATCCCCAAATTTCGTTGGCTCAGTGACCCTGCACAGACATTGCTAATGGTCAATGACGTCACCAGCTAGCCGCTCAGCGTTCCTGCACCGGCATGTTCGAGGGGATTAAAAAGCCGGTCTATGAGTCGTGTGTTTTGCGATACAACAGTGACCCTGAACCTAATGTAAAATACCATCATCCCTAGTCTATTTTTAATTTCATATTTACTTCCAACCATCGCCCATTACATTTATCAAAGGGGATCATGTATGTGAGGGAAGAACATAACTTCAGCACTGCAAGAAGTTATGTGTGTATTTTCAAGTTCGTCCCTGCTGCCTGTATTTACCCAGGCCTTTTTCCTAAATATATAACTTATCCAATTCATTCCTATTCTGTTTCATGTTGATAAGTATAATAGGTTATTAATATTCCCCTTTACTATGACCATTCAGTCACACCTCTATCATGTCACCCCTATTTCTTCTTCGTCATCGTTCTAGAGAATGTAATTTGAGCTTTGACAATCTTTCTTGAAGGATCGTTTATTATGCATAGGGCAAAAAATAATATGAAAAAACTGCTATCAGACGTTTATATTAAAAAATAGAGGCCTGGGCATTGGTGATTTCAATGCGTTTTCAGTAGTAACCAATATTGTCCTTAACCTCACACACGTCTCACATTCGCTCAAAACATACCTCCCACACCTTGCTGTGGCATTTGACAAATAAAAAAATCTCATTCAGTAAAAGCAAGCCTCTCATATTTTAAAATAAGGCCTTCTGCGGCGCGAGGCGCGCTAAATGCGGATCCCAGGAGGTTCACACATAAGTGTGAACTCTTAATCTAGCTTAATACCTCACCTATACTCTGTGCTTCATCAGAGTTGATATTCAGCTACAATAGCTCGTATTTTCTCTCGTTGCTTATATTTTCTGTTATTCATAAACCCGATCAAACCTTCCTAACCTAACCTAACCTAACCTAACCTAACCTAACCTAACCTAACCTAACCTAACCTAACCTAACCTAACATATTATTTATAACAAACAAATACATTCTACAGAACAGTTATTGTTGTTGTTTAGTGACATCGTGAAAAGCGAACTCAGGTATAGGGACAATGTATTGATGGTCATTAGCATATAGGTGTGAAGGTATTACAGTACCTTACTGGTCAACTATGTATGACGTCACCAGACCAACCAATGCGACCTTTGGCGTCCTACTGGCATGTGTATTTGATGTTATTAATCAAAAATGACTAGACTAACCATCCCCACCTAACCTAATCAGAGGACTAAGAATATACATTTTAGTCATCCACAACTGTAATCATTATTCAGTGATAAGTTCAAAAGTATAACAGAAGCCCAAATATCATACTGCAATTTAAGCAGAATCGTACATCTGGCAGCATAGCAGGTGAGCTGAACATAAGAATAAAGGTAACTTCAGAGGTCCTATTGGCCCATACGAGGTAGCTCCTTTATATTTCCACCCAATCTCATTCATGTCCACCCTATGCTTAAAACAACCAAGGGATCCCACTTAAAGTATTAGTTTACAATAATAGTTTTAATAAATAGCTCTTATTCTAGTTTTATATACAACAGCAATTATGAAACCCTATAGCTAGATATTCTACTATAATCCACAAGTAGTTACCACACATCTGGCAGTACAGCGGATTAGTGGCTGTGTTCATAGGCTAGTCAACTGTCCTCACATCCATCAAATAGATATCCAAATATCGCACCTCAATTCATCCATCTAGCAACTCAGCTGGATGTTAGCCACTATATTCATAGGCTAATCATTTCTACACCTCAAAAAATCCTAGTCTTGCTACGCAAATCAGCTAACTTGTTTCTAAACCAACACTCGCAAATACAATCATGCATACCTACACATACTTCAAAACCTATGCATTCATAGAGAATAGCCTAGTTTTTTGCCACCATTTCCCCATTAATCAGATGTAATTTATGCCATACACACAGAAAATACAGCATTTACACACCAAATATGCCATTTATGCACAAAATATATTATTTACACTCTAAATATACCATCACATAAAAAATATGAGATTTTCATACAAAATATGTCAGTTGCAAACAAAAATATACCATTTACACAATATTGCATGTACACTCAGAGTATGACATTTACACAAAGTACGGTATTTTGCACAAATATATCAAAATGCTTATGCATTTAGACAATCAAAAATGCTCTTTCACTAAAATTACACAATTTCACAAACGTAATTTTCACAAAATACCTACACATTGTCTCATAAACCAAAATACACTTACACCATGAAGATCTATTTTATCAAATTACAGAGCTTACACAAAATACACAATTTTCACACACAAATACAGTTGCACCAGTTCCAGTTCAACAAATTAAACACAACTTGTATAAATGCACTATTATCACAAAAATTATTACACAGTTTGTGTAATTATTTTACATCTTTGCACAATTAATACAAGAAAACTTGCTATATAATTACTCAGCCTGCACAATGACAATCAATACGCAAAGGTATAAATAAACAATTCGTCCATATGCAATTACACAACATGCGCAATTAATTCACGACTTATACAATATTACGCATCTTTCATAATTATTACACACAACTTGCACAAATGCATATCTGGCACAAATACGTACAATACATAACTACCCCAAATATGAAAATACACAACTAGCATAAATACACGATTTACACAAATACAATTGCGACATTTACACAACTAGCTCAAAAATATAATCAATACACAACTTACCAAAATATGAACAATACATAACTAGCACATATTCATTAAATACACAACTATGCAATTTCTGCAAATACACATACAAAAACATATACAATTAATACATACAACTTGCACAAAACAATACACAATTTATAGAAATATAATCAATACATAATTTCAATAATCATACAACATATGCAAAATACATAATCTGCACAATTAATACACTAGTATATTAATTGTGCTATATATGTACAAACACAACCAACTGGGTCAAACAATACACAATTTGCATGATATTTTTCTGGGTATATTTAGGACATTAATTATAATATGCTGAGTTTAACCAACTCCCCAAAAGTCAGAATTTCACATATAAAAATGGTTCATATAACTGCCGATGAGCTCAATATATAACACATTCTTTTTCCATTAAGATATCAACATTATTAGTGCTAAACTATTCATCTAACATATGTCCACTGTTTTTATGTCTTATTAATACCTTCCTTGTTACATTCTCTCCAATCAGACCACCATATTTATGTATTTATTCAAACCATCTAACAGACTTATTTGTTCTAGCCTTAGTTATGTTAGGGCAGGTGGGGTTAGGTGGAGTCAGTATTTTCTATGATAATTTTAGACAAATTTGCTATATCTTATCAAAATGCATCCTGTTAAAACTTAAATTCATCTAAATCTATCAAAAATATACTTATACTACGCAAATTTGACTAAATTCTACCTAGCTAAACTTACTAAATATGAGCATCCCATATCCTCTCATACAAGCCTATGTCACCTCTGTCCATACATTATATAAGTCTGCCATATAGCACGAATCCCAAATAGGGAAATTTACACTATTTCATAAACATACTAGTTCATTACCCTAAGATATTATATATGTCCTTCCCTACACGACCTCACCTAACCTGACCTAGCATATCCAAACCTGGATTTGGTTAAAGTCGGCGAAATTCATTCTATGCCACCTAAATTTTACCAAATATACGCAAATGTTTCATATCACAGCACTTCCAAAGCCCATTTTTACCTACATTTTCTCCTATTCCATCCTACCCTATGCAACCTAACCTAACCTATCCTACCATATCCAAACCTAGATTTGGTTAAAGTCTGCGAAATTTAAGCTATCCCACCTAAATTCTATCTAATTTAAGGCAATTCCCACCAAATATATCCAAATGTTCTGTATCACAGCACTTTCAAAGCCCATTTTTACCGACATTTTATCCTATTCCATCCTACCCTACGCAACCTTACCTAACCTATCCTAGCATATCCAAACCTAGATTTGGTTAAAGTCGGCGAAATTTAAGTTATCCCATATAAATTTCACCTAATTTAAGACAATTTCCACCAAATATACCCAAAAATGTTTTTGAACATAGCACGGCCAAAGCTCATTTTAGCTGAGTTTTCACCTATTCCAACCTGCCCTTGACAACCCTACCCATCCTCTCCTGGCATATCCAAAGTCAGATTTGATTATAGTTGGCAAAATTTATGCCTTTCCAACCTAAATTTTACCTAATTTATGCCAATTTCCACCGAATATACCCAAATGTTTTGTATCTTAGCATGGTCAAAGTTCATTTCACCCCAAGTTTTCACCTATTCCATCTTACCTTACACAGCCTCACATAACCTAACCTAGCATATCCCAAGCTAGATTTGATTAGAGTTCGTGAAATTTATGCTTACTCACCTAAATTCAACCTAATTTAAGACAATTTCTACCCAAAATGATTTGTTACATAGCTCAGCCAAAGACCATTTTACCGGAGTTTTCACATATTCCAACCTACCCTACATAGCCTTACCTATCCCTGACCTAGCAGATTTGATTAAAGTTGGGGAAATTTAAGCTATCGCCATCAAATTGGAGACAATTCCCACCAAATATGCCTAAATGTTGTGTATCATAGCACAGCCAAAACCCATTTTACCCACATTTTCATCCATTCCATCTAAACCTGGACCTAGCCTCTGATACTACATATACTCAGAGAAGTGATGTTTTTTGGATATGAACCTAAATGCCCGTGCCTAACCTGCAAGAGTCTTGGAGCTTTGTTGAATATTTTACCTATTTTTTTCTTCAAAAACTGAAGTTTTGGATATGAACCTATCCGCACTGTGCCTAACCTGCTAGGTTCTTTGTTGAACATTGAAACCATATTCATAGAAAAGTGATGTTTTGGACCCAAAAATGTTTTTGAACATAGCACGGCCAAAGCTCATTTTAGCTGAGTTTTCACCTATTCCAACCTGCCCTTGACAACCCTACCCATCCTCTCCTGGCATATCCAAAGTCAGATTTGATTATAGTTGGCAAAATTTATGCCTTTCCAACCTAAATTTTACCTAATTTATGCCAATTTCCACCGAATATACCCAAATGTTTTGTATCTTAGCATGGTCAAAGTTCATTTCACCCCAAGTTTTCACCTATTCCATCTTACCTTACACAGCCTCACATAACCTAACCTAGCATATCCCAAGCTAGATTTGATTAGAGTTCGTGAAATTTATGCTTACTCACCTAAATTCAACCTAATTTAAGACAATTTCTACCCAAAATGATTTGTTACATAGCTCAGCCAAAGACCATTTTACCGGAGTTTTCACATATTCCAACCTACCCTACATAGCCTTACCTATCCCTGACCTAGCAGATTTGATTAAAGTTGGGGAAATTTAAGCTATCGCCATCAAATTGGAGACAATTCCCACCAAATATGCCTAAATGTTGTGTATCATAGCACAGCCAAAACCCATTTTACCCACATTTTCATCCATTCCATCTAAACCTGGACCTAGCCTCTGATACTACATATACTCAGAGAAGTGATGTTTTTTGGATATGAACCTAAATGCCCGTGCCTAACCTGCAAGAGTCTTGGAGCTTTGTTGAATATTTTACCTATTTTTTCTTCAAAAACTGAAGTTTTGGATATGAACCTATCCGCACTGTGCCTAACCTGCTAGGTTCTTTGTTGAACATTGAAACCATATTCATAGAAAAGTGATGTTTTGGATATGGACCTAACAAGAGTCTTGGAGCTTTGTTGAATATTTTATCTATTTTTCTTCAAAAACTAAAGTTTTGGATATGAACCTATCCGCACTGTGCCTAACCTGCTAGGTTCTTTGTTGAACATTGAAACCATATTCATAGAAAAGTGATGTTTTGGATATGGACCTAACAAGAGTCTTGGAGCTTTGTTGAATATTTTATCTATTTTTCTTCAAAAACTAAAGTTTTGGATATGAACCTATCCGCACTGTGCCTAACCTGCTAGGTTCTTTGTTGAACATTGAAACCATATTCATAGAAAAGTGATGTTTTGGATATGGACCTAACAGCCCCTCTCCTTTAAAACTTGGAACTGTGTTCAATATTGTAGATATAGTGTTGGGTATGTGTTTTGTTTTTACACATCAACCCAACCGTCCTGGACCTAACCTCCCTTCATCTAACTTTAAATTTATCATAAATATGGAAGGACGTGTTGTTTGTGCAACAACCCAACCGTCCTGGACCTAACCTCCATTTATCTAACTTCAAATTTATCATAAATATGGGAGGACCGTGTTATTTGTGCATCAACCCAGCCGTCCTGGGCCTAACCTCCCTTTATCTAACTTCAAATTTATTGTATTTATGGGAAGAAGGTGTTGTTTATGCATCAACCCAACCGCCCTGGACCTAACCTCTGATACACGAATCTTGGTTCAACATTGCATCATACTCGTAGCATATTTTTTTCACATAATTCAACCATCCTCAACCTAACCTCTATTACCTGGGGGGAGGGAGGTTAATGGAAAATATGATAATAATGGGAATTTTCTCTACATCAGTTCAACTTAACCATCCTTAACCTAACCTTAGTTAGAAAGGGATATAACTCACCAAAACTATTTAATTACCATTTACCTTATTTTCCTTATCCTAACCCATAACCAGAGGGTTTAGACCCCCCTTTACCTCGAAATTATACTATATATTTAAGGTAGGAATATATTTTCACACATAAACCTAACATTCCCTAATTTAACCCTGTACTCTAATTTCGAGGTAAAGGGGGGTCTAAACCCTCTGGTTATGGGTTAGGATAAGGAAAATAAGGTAAATGGTAATTAAATAGTTTTGGTGAGTTATATCCCTTTCTAACTAAGGTTAGGTTAAGGATGGTTAAGTTGAACTGATGTAGAGAAAATTCCCATTATTATCATATTTTCCATTAACCTCCCTCCCCCCAGGTAATAGAGGTTAGGTTGAGGATGGTTGAATTATGTGAAAAAAATATGCTACGAGTATGATGCAATGTTGAACCAAGATTCGTGTATCAGAGGTTAGGTCCAGGGCGGTTGGGTTGATGCATAAACAACACCTTCTTCCCATAAATACAATAAATTTGAAGTTAGATAAAGGGAGGTTAGGCCCAGGACGGCTGGGTTGATGCACAAATAACACGGTCCTCCCATATTTATGATAAATTTGAAGTTAGATGAAGGGAGGTTAGGTCCAGGACGGTTGGGTTGATGTGTAAAAACAAAACACATACCCAACACTATATCTACAATATTGAACACAGTTCCAAGTTTTAAAGGAGAGGGGCTGTTAGGTCCATATCCAAAACATCACTTTTCTATGAATATGGTTTCAATGTTCAACAAAGAACCTAGCAGGTTAGGCACAGTGCGGATAGGTTCATATCCAAAACTTTAGTTTTTGAAGAAAAATAGATAAAATATTCAACAAAGCTCCAAGACTCTTGTTAGGTCCATATCCAAAACATCACTTTTCTATGAATATGGTTTCAATGTTCAACAAAGAACCTAGCAGGTTAGGCACAGTGCGGATAGGTTCATATCCAAAACTTTAGTTTTTGAAGAAAAATAGATAAAATATTCAACAAAGCTCCAAGACTCTTGTTAGGTCCATATCCAAAACATCACTTTTCTATGAATATGGTTTCAATGTTCAACAAAGAACCTAGCAGGTTAGGCACAGTGCGGATAGGTTCATATCCAAAACTTCAGTTTTTGAAGAAAAAAATAGGTAAAATATTCAACAAAGCTCCAAGACTCTTGCAGGTTAGGCACGGGCATTTAGGTTCATATCCAAAAAACATCACTTCTCTGAGTATATGTAGTATCAGAGGCTAGGTCCAGGTTTAGATGGAATGGATGAAAATGTGGGTAAAATGGGTTTTGGCTGTGCTATGATACACAACATTTAGGCATATTTGGTGGGAATTGTCTCCAATTTGATGGCGATAGCTTAAATTTCCCCAACTTTAATCAAATCTGCTAGGTCAGGGATAGGTAAGGCTATGTAGGGTAGGTTGGAATATGTGAAAACTCCGGTAAAATGGTCTTTGGCTGAGCTATGTAACAAATCATTTTGGGTAGAAATTGTCTTAAATTAGGTTGAATTTAGGTGAGTAAGCATAAATTTCACGAACTCTAATCAAATCTAGCTTGGGATATGCTAGGTTAGGTTATGTGAGGCTGTGTAAGGTAAGATGGAATAGGTGAAAACTTGGGGTGAAATGAACTTTGACCATGCTAAGATACAAAACATTTGGGTATATTCGGTGGAAATTGGCATAAATTAGGTAAAATTTAGGTTGGAAAGGCATAAATTTTGCCAACTATAATCAAATCTGACTTTGGATATGCCAGGAGAGGATGGGTAGGGTTGTCAAGGGCAGGTTGGAATAGGTGAAAACTCAGCTAAAATGAGCTTTGGCCGTGCTATGTTCAAAAACATTTTTGGGTATATTTGGTGGAAATTGTCTTAAATTAGGTGAAATTTATATGGGATAACTTAAATTTCGCCGACTTTAACCAAATCTAGGTTTGGATATGCTAGGATAGGTTAGGTAAGGTTGCGTAGGGTAGGATGGAATAGGATAAAATGTCGGTAAAAATGGGCTTTGAAAGTGCTGTGATACAGAACATTTGGATATATTTGGTGGGAATTGCCTTAAATTAGATAGAATTTAGGTGGGATAGCTTAAATTTCGCAGACTTTAACCAAATCTAGGTTTGGATATGGTAGGATAGGTTAGGTTAGGTTGCATAGGGTAGGATGGAATAGGAGAAAATGTAGGTAAAAATGGGCTTTGGAAGTGCTGTGATATGAAACATTTGCGTATATTTGGTAAAATTTAGGTGGCATAGAATGAATTTCGCCGACTTTAACCAAATCCAGGTTTGGATATGCTAGGTCAGGTTAGGTGAGGTCGTGTAGGGAAGGACATATATAATATCTTAGGGTAATGAACTAGTATGTTTATGAAATAGTGTAAATTTCCCTATTTGGGATTCGTGCTATATGGCAGACTTATATAATGTATGGACAGAGGTGACATAGGCTTGTATGAGAGGATATGGGATGCTCATATTTAGTAAGTTTAGCTAGGTAGAATTTAGTCAAATTTGCGTAGTATAAGTATATTTTTGATAGATTTAGATGAATTTAAGTTTTAACAGGATGCATTTTGATAAGATATAGCAAATTTGTCTAAAATTATCATAGAAAATACTGACTCCACCTAACCCCACCTGCCCTAACATAACTAAGGCTAGAACAAATAAGTCTGTTAGATGGTTTGAATAAATACATAAATATGGTGGTCTGATTGGAGAGAATGTAACAAGGAAGGTATTAATAAGACATAAAAACAGTGGACATATGTTAGATGAATAGTTTAGCACTAATAATGTTGATATCTTAATGGAAAAAGAATGTGTTATATATTGAGCTCATCGGCAGTTATATGAACCATTTTTATATGTGAAATTCTGACTTTTGGGGAGTTGGTTAAACTCAGCATATTATAATTAATGTCCTAAATATACCCAGAAAAATATCATGCAAATTGTGTATTGTTTGACCCAGTTGGTTGTGTTTGTACATATATAGCACAATTAATATACTAGTGTATTAATTGTGCAGATTATGTATTTTGCATATGTTGTATGATTATTGAAATTATGTATTGATTATATTTCTATAAATTGTGTATTGTTTTGTGCAAGTTGTATGTATTAATTGTATATGTTTTTGTATGTGTATTTGCGGAAATTGCATAGTTGTGTATTTAATGAATATGTGCTAGTTATGTATTGTTCATATTTTGGTAAGTTGTGTATTGATTATATTTTTGAGCTAGTTGTGTAAATGTCGCAATTGTATTTGTGTAAATCGTGTATTTATGCTAGTTGTGTATTTTCATATTTGGGGTAGTTATGTATTGTACGTATTTGTGCCAGATATGCATTTGTGCAAGTTGTGTGTAATAATTATGAAAGATGCGTAATATTGTATAAGTCGTGAATTAATTGCGCATGTTGTGTAATTGCATATGGACGAATTGTTTATTTATACCTTTGCGTATTGATTGTCATTGTGCAGGCTGAGTAATTATATAGCAAGTTTTCTTGTATTAATTGTGCAAAGATGTAAAATAATTACACAAACTGTGTAATAATTTTTGTGATAATAGTGCATTTATACAAGTTGTGTTTAATTTGTTGAACTGGAACTGGTGCAACTGTATTTGTGTGTGAAAATTGTGTATTTTGTGTAAGCTCTGTAATTTGATAAAATAGATCTTCATGGTGTAAGTGTATTTTGGTTTATGAGACAATGTGTAGGTATTTTGTGAAAATTACGTTTGTGAAATTGTGTAATTTTAGTGAAAGAGCATTTTTGATTGTCTAAATGCATAAGCATTTTGATATATTTGTGCAAAATACCGTACTTTGTGTAAATGTCATACTCTGAGTGTACATGCAATATTGTGTAAATGGTATATTTTTGTTTGCAACTGACATATTTTGTATGAAAATCTCATATTTTTTATGTGATGGTATATTTAGAGTGTAAATAATATATTTTGTGCATAAATGGCATATTTGGTGTGTAAATGCTGTATTTTCTGTGTGTATGGCATAAATTACATCTGATTAATGGGGAAATGGTGGCAAAAAACTAGGCTATTCTCTATGAATGAATAGGTTTTGAAGTATGTGTAGGTATGCATGATTGTATTTGCGAGTGTTGGTTTAGAAACAAGTTAGCTGATTTGCGTAGCAAGACTAGGATTTTTTGAGGTGTAGAAATGATTAGCCTATGAATATAGTGGCTAACATCCAGCTGAGTTGCTAGATGGATGAATTGAGGTGCGATATTTGGATATCTATTTGATGGATGTGAGGACAGTTGACTAGCCTATGAACACAGCCACTAATCCGCTGTACTGCCAGATGTGTGGTAACTACTTGTGGATTATAGTAGAATATCTAGCTATAGGGTTTCATAATTGCTGTTGTATATAAAACTAGAATAAGAGCTATTTATTAAAACTATTATTGTAAACTAATACTTTAAGTGGGATCCCTTGGTTGTTTTAAGCATAGGGTGGACATGAATGAGATTGGGTGGAAATATATAGGAGCTACCTCGTATGGGCCAATAGGACCTCTGCAGTTACCTTTATTCTTATGTTCAGCTCACCTGCTATGCTGCCAGATGTACGATTCTGCTTAAATTGCAGTATGATATTTGGGCTTCTGTTATACTTTTGAACTTATCACTGAATAATGATTACAGTTGTGGATGACTAAAATGTATATTCTTAGTCCTCTGATTAGGTTAGGTGGGGATGGTTAGTCTAGTCATTTTTGATTAATAACATCAAATACTCATGCCAGTAGGACGCCAAAGGTCGCATTGGTTGGTCTGGTGACGTCATACATAGTTGACCAGTAAGGTACTGTAATACCTTCACACCTATATGCTAATGACCATCAATACATTGTCCCTATACCTGAGTTCGCTTTTCACGATGTCACTAAACAACAACAATAACTGTTCTGTAGAATGTATTTGTTTGTTATAAATAATATGTTAGGTTAGGTTAGGTTAGGTTAGGTTAGGTTAGGTTAGGTTAGGTTAGGTTAGGTTAGGTTAGGTTAGGAAGGTTTGATCGGGTTTATGAATAACAGAAAATATAAGCAACGAGAGAAAATACGAGCTATTGTAGCTGAATATCAACTCTGATGAAGCACAGAGTATAGGTGAGGTATTAAGCTAGATTAAGAGTTCACACTTATGTGTGAACCTCCTGGGATCCGCATTTAGCGCGCCTCGCGCCGCAGAAGGCCTTATTTTAAAATATGAGAGGCTTGCTTTTACTGAATGAGATTTTTTTATTTGTCAAATGCCACAGCAAGGTGTGGGAGGTATGTTTTGAGCGAATGTGAGACGTGTGTGAGGTTAAGGACAATATTGGTTACTACTGAAAACGCATTGAAATCACCAATGCCCAGGCCTCTATTTTTTAATATAAACGTCTGATAGCAGTTTTTTCATATTATTTTTTGCCCTATGCATAATAAACGATCCTTCAAGAAAGATTGTCAAAGCTCAAATTACATTCTCTAGAACGATGACGAAGAAGAAATAGGGGTGACATGATAGAGGTGTGACTGAATGGTCATAGTAAAGGGGAATATTAATAACCTATTATACTTATCAACATGAAACAGAATAGGAATGAATTGGATAAGTTATATATTTAGGAAAAAGGCCTGGGTAAATACAGGCAGCAGGGGACGAACTTGAAAATACACACATAACTTCTTGCAGTGCTGAAGTTATGTTCTTCCCTCACATACATGATCCCCTTTGATAAATGTAATGGGCGATGGTTGGAAGTAAATATGAAATTAAAAATAGACTAGGGATGATGGTATTTTACATTAGGTTCAGGGTCACTGTTGTATCGCAAAACACACGACTCATAGACCGGCTTTTTAATCCCCTCGAACATGCCGGTGCAGGAACGCTGAGCGGCTAGCTGGTGACGTCATTGACCATTAGCAATGTCTGTGCAGGGTCACTGAGCCAACGAAATTTGGGGATGCCAGGGACCGGCTTTTTAATCCCTAGGCAAGTTGAATCGAGAAAACCCAGGGTGCGTAGACCGTGCCCGGAAAAAACAAAAACGCACGGTCTATGTCGTACTTCAAGTTCGTGAAACTAGGGGTGCGTAGACAGGCCCCGGAAAAAAAACAAAAAACGACCGGTCTAAAAGTTGAAAATAACCCTGCGACGTAGAGCGTCCCTGGGAAAAAACAAAACGGACGCTCTATGGGGCTGCGACGTAGAGCGTCCCTGGAAAAAAAACAAAACGGACGCTCTATGGCATCATGCCATAGAGCGTCCCTGGAAAAAACCAAAACGGACGCTCTATGGCATCAATCCCACTACTCATAACCACCACCTGCCGCCACACTCCACCACCATAACCACCAACTGCTGCCACACTCCACCACCATAACCATCACCTGCTGCAAAACCCCACCACCATAACCACCATCAGCTGCTAAACTCCACCACCATACCCACCACCTGCTGCCACACTCCACCACCAAAACCACCACCTGCTGCTACACTCCATCACCACCACCACCACCACCTGCTGCTAAACTCCACCACCATAACCACCACCTGCTGCCACACTCCACCACCATAACCACCATAACCACCACATGCTGCCAAACTCCACAACCAAAACCACTACCTGCTGCCACACTCCATCACTACCACCACCACCACCTCCTGCTGCCACACTCCACCACCATAACCACCACCTGCTGCTACACTCCACCACCACCACCTGCTGCCACACACCAACACCACCACCTGCTACCACACTCCACCACCATAACCACAACCTGCTGCCACACTCAACCACCATAACCAACACTTGCTGCCACACTCCACCACCACCACCTGCTGCCCCACTCCACCACCATAACCACCACCTGCTGCCCCACTCCACCACCACCACCTGCTGCCACACTCCACCACCATAACCACCACCTGTTGCCGCACTCCACCACCATAACCACCATCTGCTGCCACACTCAACCACAATAACCACCACCTGCTGCCGCACTCCACCACCATAACCACCCTCTGCTGCCACACTCAACCATCATAACCACCACCTGCTGCTACACTCCACCACCATAACCACCACCTGCTGCCACACTCCACCACCATAACCACCACCTGCTGCCACACTCCCCTAGTATAAACACCACCTGCTGCCACACTCCACCACCAGAACCACCACCTGCTGCCACACTCCACCACCATAACCACCACCTGCTGCCACACTCCACCACCATAACCACCACCTGCTGCAACACCACCACATAACCACCACTGCTCCACACTCCACCACCTGCTGCACACTCCACCACAATAAAAACTACCTGCTTCCACAATCTACCACCTGCTGCCACACTCCACCACAATAACCACCCCCTGCGGCCACACTCCACCACCATAACTACCACCTGCTGCCACACTCCACCACCATAACCACCACCTGCAGCCATACTCCACCACCATAACCACCACCTGCTGCCACACTCCACCACAAAAACCACCACCTGCAGCCATACTCCACCACTATAACACCACTTGCTGCCACACTCCACCACCAAAAACTACCACCTGCTGCCACACTCCACCACCATAAACACCACCTGCTGCCACACTTCACCACCATAGCCACCACTTGCAGCCACACTCCACCACCATAACCACACCTGCTGCCACACTCCACCACCAAACCATCACCTGCTGCCACACCCCACCACCATAACCACCACCTGCTGCCGCACTCCACCACCATAACCACCCTCTGCTGCCACACTCAACCATCATAACCACCACCTGCTGCTACACTCCACCACCATAACCACCACCTGCTGCCACACTCCACCACCATAACCACCACCTGCTGCCACACTCCCCTAGTATAAACACCACCTGCTGCCACACTCCACCACCAGAACCACCACCTGCTGCCACAGTCCACCACCATAACCACCACCTGCTGCCACACTCCACCACCATAACCACCACCTGCTGCAACACTTCACCACCATAACCACCACCTGCTTCCACACTCCACCACCTGCTGCCACAATCCACCACAATAAACTCCTGCCTTCCACAATCTACCACCTGCTGCCACACTCCACACAATAACCACCCCCTGCGGCCACACTCCACCACCATAACCACCACCTGCTGCACACTCCACCACCATAAATACCACCTGCTGCCACACTCCCCACAAAAACCACCACCTGCAGCCATACTCCACCACTATAACACCCACTTGCTGCCACACTCCACCACCAAAATTACCACCTGCTGCCACACTCCACCCCATAAACACCACCTGCTGCCACACTTCACCACCATAGCCACCACTTGCAGCCACACTCCACCACCATAACCACCACCTGCTGCCACACTCCACCACCATAACCATCACCTGCTGCCACACTCCACCACCATAACCACCACCTGCTGCAACACTTCACCACCATAACCACCACCTGCTTCCACACTCC